>NW_024070202.1:61746920-61765945 GCF_014754425.2 Oryx dammah | reverse complement strand
TAAAAGCATTGATGCATGATTAAACAAAACATCACCTTCACAGTACTGTTATTTTCCAAAAAAGACATTAGGAAAAGGTTACAAGAGGAGCTAAATAAAGCAAACTTTAGTCACCACTCATTCAAAACTTAACTTTCCATCAACCTTTGATAAAAATCTTATAAAACAAAAATCAGGGTGGATTATAGCCCTTTTAAATCAATAGTTCTGAGGTGATTAAGCAAGCAGATTTTAAAAATGACCTGTGCTTCCCTGGTGGCTCAGAGGTTAAAGCGTCTGCCTGCAATGCGGGAGACCTGGGTTCGATCCCTGGGTCAGGAAGATCCCCTGGAGAAGGAAATGGCAACCCACTCCAGTATTCTTGCCTGGAGAATCCCATGGACAGAGGAGTCTGGTGGGCTACAGTCCACGGGGTCACAAAGAGTCAGACACGACTGAGTGACTTCACTTTCACTTTCAGTTATGATAAATGAAATAAGTCAGAAAGAGAAAGATAAATACTATATGATATCACTTATATGTGTAATCTAAAAAATATAGCAAACTAGTGAATATAACAAATATAACTAGTGAATATAACCAAAAAGAAACATACTCACAGATAGAACAAACTAGTGGTTACTAGTGAAGAGAGGGAAGGGGGAAGGTAATAAAAGGGTAGGGGACTAAGAGATACAAACTATAATGCATAAAATTGTTATAAGGATATATTGTACAACATGGAATATAGCCAATATTTTACAAGTTTTTTTTTAATAAAAAAATGACCTTCCTAAGTAAGGTAATAGGGAATTAGAAAAATAACAGAGATATAAACCTCAAATGATATTGTAAAAGCTACTTCCACTGACAATGAAAGGAAGGCTTCTATCTGAACTGAAGGCAATTTGATTATGCAGTGTTCCACTCTCAGGACAGAATCTATACAGCTAGCTCTATTCCTATTTCTTTACTTCTAGAAGAATCAGAGCAAAGGCACAATTTGAACAGCAGCAAGAGAGGGGAAATCGATCCAGAACTGAGGGACATGTTCAACAGGCACTCTGAGTTCAAGACTGAAAAATGGGAAACAAAAGCATACACATCCCTTCAAAACTGATTTCAGGGTAAGTCATGTTCATCTTAGTTTGTGTATAAGAGCAAAGAGTAAGAAACAAGATAACAAAAAAGGTGCCTAACTGGATTTAGAGATTCTTATTTTTTATTTCCCATTCTTAAAGTTTTCTCTAGGACAGTCCATTCTACTGAATAACATTAAGTTCAACCATTTTGATATTTACATACCTGGTCTAAACTAGATCAAAGTCTGAAACTGCTCAAGTAAAAGCAGTCCTCTTGATAGGTTATCTTCACCCACTAGTAGCAATTACCTAAACTTCAGAATAATTATTTCACACTACAGGCCAAGTTTAAGAACTGAAAACCTAAAATCATTAAGTGATGACAAATGTCATATTAGAATATGATTCACAATTATATGCACTATCAACATGAACTGCTGCACTAACCAGGTCTTAAACCATGTTCTAAACCAAGTATCAATACCAAAGTTAGATAAATCTCCACCAGAGCTCAATTTCAGATCTGAGGTTTTTTTGTAATGACTGTTTAAACTTCTGCATGAATGTAGCAACTGCCTTGCTTCCTAACTGGAAAACACTTTCCCCTTGGCAGCCCATTAGGGATCTATAATCTTTTAACACAGTACTATACCACCACGTTAGGCTGTAGTCCATGGGGTCGCTAGAAGTCGGACATGACTGAGCGACTTCACTTTTACTTTTCACTTTCATGCGTTGGAGAAGGAAATGGCAACCCAATCCAGTGTTCTTGCCTGGAGAATCCCAAGGATGGGGGAGCCTGGTGGGCTGCTGTCTCTGGGGTCGCACAGAGTTGCACACGATTGAGGCGACTTAGCAGCAGCAGCATACTACCAGGTACTAGATAATATAAAGCATTCAAAATCATCAGGGCAACAATATCTCTGAGAGAACAATTAAAAAAAGAAACTATCATCTTACCTCCTTAAAACTGTTCTCAATTCTTTAAGAAAAATGTTTCTGTGAATCTTTTCTAAAACAGCTTCACATTCCCTTATCTCAGCTCGAGCGGACTGTTCCTTCCTGTGTTCCTACAGCACTCAGTACCTCCCTCTTGTATGACACTGGCCACATAATATTGTATGTCTGTATCCCCCACTAGACCTGAGCTGCTGCTGCTGCTGCTGCTAAGTCGCTTCAGTCGTGTCCGACTCTGTGCGACCCCATGGACAGCAGCCCACCAGGCTCCCCCATCCTTGGGATTCTCCAGGCAAGAACACTGGAGTGGGTTGCCAGTTCCTTCTCCAATGCATGAAAGTGAGAAGTGAAAGTGAAGTCACTCAATCGTGTCGACTCTTCGCGACCCCATGGACTGCAGCCTACCAGGCTTGTCCATCCATGGGATTTTCCAGGCAGGAGTACTGGAGTGGGGTGCCATTGCCTTCTCCGAGACCTGACTTAAGAGCAAAGGACTCCTATCGCCTTTTTGCTTAGTATATACATAGACCTTCATATGCCAGATCAATAAATCCTGATTAAATAAATAAATGAAGCCCAAGAACATGTGCTTTGGAAGGAGGAGTATATTTGTTGTGGGTTGGGTTTATTGAGGGAAGGAGAGGTTGAATTAAATGAAGTCAGTATCTGACCACAAAACTAAAATGGTAAGATTTTACACACTGTTGCAAAGTTTAGCTAGAATTCCATTAATAGCATGTAGAGATCCTAAAAGAACAAGTTCAAATCTCCATTCTTCTGCCAACAGCTCTCATTTATTTTCCTAGAAGCCACTCCTCACAGGGACCAAGGCCCTCCACCTTAGCTGACCCAACAGGCCCAATAAGAGCAGTAATGACAAGAGCTACACACTTTTCTACTTCTTGCTATGAAACAGTTGCTTCTACCAGGCACTGAACTCTTCTCTGCTTCGAAGTCCACCCACCTCCACCAGGCAGAGATGCAAAGAATTAGGCATAAGAAATGATCTGCTAAACACCAACTAGCACCTGAGACACTTTAAAACAGAATCAATGTTAAGTAGTCATTGTGGGAGGTCATAAGAACCTAACCTTCCTTTATGTTAAATCATTAATATAATATTGTTTATATTGTTAAATTTCTCTATTCTAAATAACAACTTTACAAGTAAACTTTAAGAACTCCAATTCCTATGCTGAGGACTAACTATGGCTTTGGAGTATCATTAAACAGTTGGTCTGTTCAACAACTGCGATACTTCAAATCAGTTCTAGGTGATAAAAAAGTTAGAATGTTAAGTGTGTCAAATCTAATAACCTTACAAAGTTTTCAGTGAAGTTCTATGAAAATAAACACATGTATACCATCCCCACTCTCATTAACCTAGAAATAAACTTCAGATATTTTCACTTGGAGAAAATCTGCTGGAGGAGAAAAAAAAAGGTTTGCCACAAGGCTAGGTAATTAATAAGCTGCATATTATTTGGTACAGCTTCCAAAACTGCCTCCAGCATGTCCTAGAAGCAAGCGGGTTAGGAGGATGGGGTGTAGAGAAATTTGCAGCTTATCTATCCTCCAGCAGCTGACTGATCCAGATGGGCACTGACAGCCCTCCACTGGAGATTAGTACTAAGAGGGCAGAACTCCTGGCAAAAACAGGCTTATCTCAGGTGCAGGTTAAGACAAATGTGTTTCACACTCCTCTCTTATATACTTCTTTAAAAAGAAAAATTTTCAGAAAAGTGATAACACTTGTTCTATCACAGTACAAACCAAGTCCTTTTTGGTTTACTCACATAAAGATCCTCATGTAAGTATATATTTGAGCATATATCTTAGGTAAGTGGGCTTCCCTGGTGGCGCAGAGGTTAAAGCGTCTGCCTGCAATGCGGGAGACCTGGGTTCGATCCCTGGCTCGGGAAGATCCCCTGGAGAAGGAAATGGCGACCCACTCCAGTATTCTTGCCTGAAGAATCCCATGGACAGAGGAACTTGGTGGGCTACAGCCCATGGGTCACAAAGAGTCGGTCACAAAGAGTTGGACACAACTGAGCGACTTCACTTTCACTTTCACTTAGGTAAGTACTTAAGATATATGCTCAATAATGGCTCTGTTATGAACAGTACTATGGACATCCATGACTTTCAATTCCAACTACCCTAAAAAGCTATTTTCTACTTCCTCATATGCAATAGGAAATCTTTTGCAAAACAGAAATTTTTAAAAAGAAATTGTTACCCCTGTGTAAATCTTTGCTTTCAAGACAAGATATGAATGAATTAGAGTTCCAACAATTTTGTTTCAAGTACTTAAATACATCAGGGTTTTTACTTTTCCTTCTAAGAGTATCTGTACAAAAAAAAACTGACAGACATAGCTAATGCCGACTAACAGTTGTTTTTCTACATCTCCTGTTTTTGCAATAACTGCCCTATTTCTATAGTTGTTCTAGAAACCTAAACGCCTAACTAAACTTAATACTGTAACACTGAAACAGTACTAATTCACTAATATCTTAATATAGATCAAGTGTCTTCCTTACTTGTGTGCATAAAACAAGTGTTAAGTAAAACCTGGAAAGCACAGTTGCCTTCCAACACATCCTTACTGCTGGCTTAAATTTACCAGATGCCAAAAATATTTGCCACCCTAAAAATCCAAGCCTCTTCATTAATAAAAAAGAAAAAAAAAGGTTTAGTAATTGCTGAAAACTACTTATTCAGGAATGAAATTTTTACACAGTGGATAACAAGAAAGCCTCACTTTCACACACTGTGCATGACATACTTCTCTAAATTATTCCAAGACTTAATTATCAACTATGTTGATAACTTTCAAATCTAACTTTGGGAACAGATGGAGGTGTACTGTCTGTTTTATTTATTATGTTTGCAATATCCAGATATGATTCAGAATGGAAAACACTGCCACACTGATTTACAAATGCTATATGAACAGAATAAAATGATGTACCAAATGGTGGGGGGGTGGAAGGACTGTTCTCTTCTAAATTAAGAAATTTCTGTGTCCTCTACAAGAGAAAAATGAGAGAGGGAGGGGCAGGAGAAAGTCAAACTAAAAACTCTTTGCTTCTTAAAACATATATACTAGTGTGGGAACTATAACTTTTATAGAGGTCACATGCTTATTTCCAAGAAAAAACTCGCTGTTCAGCAGAAAGCAATTTCTGGGCCAGGTGTTGAAAGTAAAAAGGAATTTTATTCTAATAAGTAATAAAAGCTTTAATATGGGTTGTAGTGCTTATCTCTTTTTTTTTTTTAAAGGATGCATCTCCTTTAAAATGTCATTCTCACATTAGGTTGAAGACTTTGAGTACAAGGAAAACAGTCTTATTGTATGCCTGCCAATTCTCACGTCCCTTGATATTTCTGTATACTCTTTACTAATTAACTGAACCTCATCAGGAAGACATTAATGATGGTTCAGACACTCAAGAGAGACACATAACCTCGGGATGCAAAATACCTCACAGTTAAAAAGAGACCTATTTGACTCAAGAGAGGAGGGGATAAGCAGGGAGTAAGAGAGTACAGGACACGAAAAGCTGCTGGCCAGAGCAGCTGTGCCCAGCTTTTAGACACTTACTGGTTTGCTAGGGTACACGTTAGACAGATGCGTTTTTAGTTTCCCCACGGTCCAGTTCAAGAAGCAGCTAATAGTCTGGTCACTGTATTTCTGATTCGGTGCTTTAATGATGAGGGTCACAGGAATCTCCATCCCATTTTGGTCCATGGTGCCCCCAAAGTCTTACGGAGTCAAGAGGAGCAGCAGTTAAGCTCAAATGAGCTGAGATGGTTACTGCCGGCGCAGCTGGGATGGAGACGGAAGCGAGTGTGTTCTTAATATTCCTTGTCCAACTCAGTCATCGGGCGATACAAAGGCCATTGCAGGTACCAAGGATGATGGGCAGCGGCGGCGGCGAGGTCTGGGGGCCCGGCCGTGGGTGCAGTTTTCCCCGCCAGGTCCGGGCTCTGCCGGGCTCCGCCGGGCTCCGGACTGCAGAAGGAGGCCCGGGTGAGAGAGAAAGCGGTGAGAAGGGAGGGGTGAGGGCGAGACAGCCCGAGCCACCGCCCCGCCCCCGCCGCGACCCCCAGCCTGAAACGCAACAAGGCCCCTACGCGATGGTCCCTCCACGCGGGTTAGAGAAAGGGACGGGCCGCTCAGGGCGGCCAGCCGCGACAGGCAAGGCTACCTGAGAGACGGCCGCGGGTCCTGCCACCGCTGCCCTCCGCGCCCAAGCACGGCCACCGATCGCACAGTCTGGCCGAGCGTCCTCCGCGGTGGCCGCACCCTTCCTGCTGATCGGCGGCGCCCAGGGTCCGGCCCCGGGTCTCGCGAGGCGGCGCGGTGGCAGCTGGAGAAGTTGGCCGAAGGGCGCGGTCTGCTCTCCGCCCGACCCCTCGGGCAGGGGAGCCGCGGCTCACTGCCGGGTGCGGCCGAGGCGGCGGCAGGTGGCAGGAGGGCGGGGACTAGAGTCGGGGCGCCGGCCGGCTGGTTTTGTTGTTGTTGTGAAGAAGGTCCGGGTCCCTTTAAGCCGGAAAACGCAGGGCGGAAATGCGTCACGGGCGGCTCGCCCCGGCACGCGGCCCTCCAGTCCTGTCGGTGCACCCCGCCGCCCGCCGTGGCTGGCTCCCGACACCTTGGGCCAAATTTTGGGTCGCCCGGAAGCCACTTGGGTGCGTCGAGCCCGCCAGGGCAGACCATTCCCTCCGCCCCGCTTCTCCAGAAGCACTTGGGCCTTAGCACTAGCACATTCTGTTTTGACCACACCCCGAAGACTTGGGAAGTGTTGCTCCATCCTTCGAGTTGTCGAATCCTGAATCAAACTTATGCCCCAAATTTCTTGTGTCGACTGTGTGCAAGGCACGGTACCTGGATCTTTAGTGGAGGAGAGACTATGGGTAGGTTGCTTATGGGGAAGGCTTTCAGTTAAACCTAAAGGCTACCTGTAATTTCCTTGTGATCCAGGTTAACTTTTCTGAGCCTCAGTTTGTTTCTCTCAACGGGGAGGATGATGCCTACGTGACTGCGTGCTGTTGAGTAAATGAGCTATGTAAACCATTTGGTACAGTTTTGGCGTATGGCAGTTTTTCAACTAAATATTAATTTCCATGTTCTTCCTCTCCATCTTCTCAGAAGTTGACAAGTATTTGTTTACTGAGCAGGTATTGTGTGTTCAGTGAGAGATGAAGACAGATGGCAATGTTATTTTTCTGTTTTATGGCTGAGACGTTGGGACCGCAAAGGTTCAGGCTACTGCCCCAAGCTGACTTCCTCTCTATTCTCTGCACAGGTTTAGGAGTCAGTGCAGTAAGTTGTTTGTTAGATGCGTATTTGCTCAGCTCCAGGCGTCCACTTATAGGTGAATACAAGCAGATAATGCAGGGGGTTTGGAGACCTGATCTCTAATCCTCTCAGCTTCGGAAGACTTTCAGGAAAGTTAGACCAAGAGGAGATTCTTCCTCTCAACTGCTGATGCAGCAGGATCCCTTACATCCTCTCCTCTACCTCTTTTTTTGTGACAGGACCCCTACCATATCTTAGCTATAAACTCACAATGCGCTTCTGAAATAAGAGTGAAGTTTCTTTTATTTCTTGTCATGGAATGAGAACAACTTGCTAGGACTTGTATTTTCTGTAACAGGTCTTTTTCTGCCTTGTATCTAATCATTTTAATAGAACCTTGGCATCCCACTCCAGTATTCTTGCCTGGAAGATCCCATGGACAGAGGAGCCTGGTGAGCTACAGTCCACGGGGTCGCAAAGAGTCGGACTAAGTGACTTCACTTACTTACTTAATTCTAGCTTCAAATACTTTTTCAGACTCCCTTTCATCTAGCAGCAGCCTTTTGACACAATTATAGTCCATAAGAAGAAAGGTGAAGTTGCTACTGGAGCTTCTCAGAGAGTGTTCAGGTGAACATGTTCTGTAGACTAGGTCTCATCCTTGTCCTACACCTGCCTTTCTTCCTGGACGAATATGATACAAAGATGGCGGACCAGAACAATTGAAAGAGACTGGATCGTTTATGGCATAATTAGCCACCATTTAAGTCCCAAGTGACTGCTGTAAGAATTCTTTGATGTCCAACTCCTTTTTAAGCCAGGAAGTCTTCCCAACCTGCAACTGCTTCGACACTGCCATCCAACCCTGCAGCTCATATCGCTAATGCTCATGACTCAGACTTCCAGGAATCCTTTAGAGTAATGTGGTCATCTCACTTGGCACACTGAAGTGTACATTATTAGTGAAATATACCTTAAAACAGATTGTACATTTTACTGTGATAGACACTGAAGTAGGATTCATCAAAGATTCACTAACATGGACAAAATCATTTAAAAATGTAATGAACATTCAAGAGATTGAAATATGAGTATAAAGGTGATAAGAGTATCTGACAGAAATGATTTTTTTTTTTTGCTTTACAGCCACCTAAATTAAATACCTGAAAATGCTTTTGATGCTGTTGAACTTGGCCACAAAAAAGCAGTATGTAAATATGATCTCATTTTTGTTAATTATGTGTATATGTGTATAGAACAGTGTATGAAAGGTTCAGTTCAGTTCAGTCACTCAGTCGTGTCCAGCTCTTTGTGACCCCATGGAATACAGCACGCCAGGCTTCCCTGTCCATCACTAACTCCCAGAGCTTGCTCAAATTCATGTGCACAGCTTTGGTGATGCCATCCAACCATCTCGTCCTCTGTCATCCCCTTTTCCTGCCTTCAGTCTTGCCCAGCATCAGGGTCTTTACCATGAGTTAGTTCTTCACATCAGGTGGCCAAAGTATTGGAGCTTCAGCTTCAGCATCAGTCCTTCCAGTGAATATACAGGATGGATTTCCCTTAGGATTGACTGGTTGGATCTCCTTGCAGTCCAAGGGACGCTCAAGAATCTTCTCCAACACCACAGTTCAAAAGCATCAATTCTTTGGCACTCTGCTTTCTTTATGGTCCAATTCTCACATCAATACATGACTACTGGAAAAACCATAGCTTTGACTATATGGACTGTTGCTGGCAAAGTAATACCTCTGCTTTTTAATGTTATGTTTGTCATAGTTTTTCTTCCAAGGAGCAAGCATCTTTTAGTTTCATGGTTGCAGTCACCATCTGCAGTGATTTTGGGGCTCAAGAAAATAAAGTCTCTCACTGTTTCCATTGTTTCCCCATCTGTTTGCCATGAAGTGATGAGACCAGATGCCATGATCTTAGTTTTCTGAATGTTGAGTTTCAAGACAACTTTTTCCCTCTCCTCTTTCACTTTCATCCAGAGGCTCTTCAGTTCCTCTTCACTTTCTGCCGTAAGGGTGGTGTCATCTGTATATCTGAAGTTATTGATATTTCTCCTGGCAATCTTGATTCCAGCTTGTGCTTCATTCAGCCTGGAATTTTGCACGATGTACTCTGAATATAAGTTAAATAAGCAGGGTGACATTGTATAGCCTTGTTGTACTCCTTTCCCAGTTTGGAATGTCTGTTGTTCCATGTCCGGTTCTAACTGTTGCTTCTTGACCTGCATACAGGTTTCTCAGGAAGCAGTTAAGGTAGTCTGGCATTCCCATCTCTTTAAGAATTTTCCGCAGTTTGTTGTGATCCACATAGTCAAAGGCTTTGGCATAGTCATTAAAGCAGAAGTAGATGTTTTTCAGGAAGTCTCTTGCTTTTTTGATGATCAAACAGATGTTGGCAATTTAATCTCTGGTTCCTCTGCCTTTTTCTAAATCCAGCTTGAACATCTGGAAGTTCTGGGTTCACATACTGTTGAAGCCTCACTTGGAGAATTTTGAGCATTACTTTGCTGCTGCTGCTGCTGCTGCTAAGTTACTTCAGTTGTGTCCGACTGTGCGACCCCATAGACGGCAGCCCACCAGGCTCCCCCGTCCCTGGGATTCTCCAGGCAAGAACACTGGAGTGGGTTGCCATTTCCTTCTCCAATGCAAGAAACTGAAAAGTGAAAGTGAAGTCGCTCAGTCATGTCCGACTCTTAGCGACCCCATGGACTGCAGCCTACCAGGCTTGTCCATCCATGGGATTTTCCAGGCAAGAGTACTGGAGTGGGGTGCCATTGCCTTCTCCATTACTTTGCTAGCGTGTGCGATAAGTGAAATTGTGCGGTAGTTTGAACATTCTTTGGCAGTGCCTTTCTTTGGGATTGGAATGAAAACTGACCTTTTGCAGTCCTTTGGCCACTGCTGAGGTTACCAAATTTGCTGTCATATTGAGTGTAGCACTTTCACAACATCATCTTTTAGGTCTTGAAATAGCTCAGCTGGAATTTCATCACCTCCACTAGCTTTGTTTGCCATGATGCCTCTTAAGGCCCACTTGACTTGAGACTCCAGGATGTCTGGCTCTAGGTGAATGATCACCATCGTGGTTATCTGGATCATTAAGATCTCTTTTGTATAGTTCTGTGTATTCTTGCCACCTCTTCTTAAAATCTTCTGCTTCTGTTAGGTCCATACTGTTTCTGTCCTTTATTGTGCCCATCTTTGCATGAAATGTTCCCTTGGTGTCTCTAATTTTCTTGAAGAGATATCTAGTCCTTCCCATTCTATTGTTTTCCTCTGTTTCTTTTCATTAATCAGTGAAAGGTTAGTCCCCAGAATATTGGTTGGTGGTGTTTAACTTGGTATTTGGAATAGGAAAAATAGTTAGCATGGAATGTATACAAATCAGCAGTTACTTAGAGGCCACTATGAGCTGTTTGTTCCTTGTCCATGTTGCAGATATGAAAGGGAAATGTGAAAGAACTACACATTTCAGTTACCATTTGCTAAAGACAGTGTGCAGTGAGAGTGTTTATGTACTACTTGTTGTTCAGTTGCTAGGTCATGTCAGCCTGTTTGCAACGCCATGGACTGCAGTACACCAGACTCCTCTGTCCTCCACTATCTCCTAGAGTTTGCCCAAGTTCATGTCTATTGAGTCAGTGATCCCATCTAACCATCCCATCCTCTGCCGCCCCCTTCTTTTGCCTTCTTCGATCTTTCCCAGTGTCACTGTCTTTCCCAGTGAGTCAGCTCTTCAAATCAAGTGGCCCAAGTATTAGAGCTTCAGTTTCAGCAACAATCTTTCCAATGAATAGTCAGGGTTTATTTCCTTTAGGATTAACTGATTTGATCTCCTTGCAGTCCAGGGGACTCTCAAGAGTCTTCTCTAGCACATTCAAAAGCATCAGTTTTTCGGCGCGCCACCTTCTTTATGGTCCAGCTCTCACATCCGTACATGACTACTGGAAAAACCATAACTGACTGGACAGGCCTTTGTCAGCAAAGTGATGTGTATGCTTTTTAATACTCTGTCTAGGTTTGTCATAGCTTTTCTTCCAAGGAACATGTGTCTTCTAATTTCATGACTGCAGTCACTGTCTTCAGTGATTTTTGGAGCCCAAGAAAATAAAACCTGTCACTGTTTCCACTTTTTCCCCTTCTATCTGCCATGAAGTGATGGGACTGGATTCCATGATCTTAGTTTTTTTTCAGTGTTGAGTTTTAAGCCAGCTTTTTCACTCTCATTGACCCTCATCAAGAGGCTCTTCAGTTCCTCTTTGCTTTCTGCCATTAGAGTGGTTCTTGTGCTTAGTTGCTCAGTTGTTTCCAACTCTTTGCAACCTGTAGGCTGTAGCCTGCCAGGCTCCTCTGTCCCTGTGGATTCACCAAGTAAGAATACTGCAGTGGGTTGCCATGCCCTCCTCCAGAGGATCTTCCAAACCCAGGTCTCCTGCTTTGCAGGCAGATTCTTTACCTGCTAAGACTTTAGAGTGATATCATCTGCATATCTGAGGTTGTTGATATTTCTCCTGGCAGTCTTGATTCCAGCGTGTGATTCATCCTGCCTGGCATTTTGAATGATGTACTCTGCATAGAAGTTAAATAAGCCAGGTGACAATATACAGCCTTGTCATACTCCTTTCCCAAATTTGAGCCAGTCAGTTTTTCCACTTTCAGATGCTTAAGGGTGGGATACTAATAGGTAATACTGGATTTGTGATTTGTTAAAACCAAATCCACTTTAACAATATTAACTGTTTGTTCAATAGACATAACCTTAGTAATTAGTTCAGTAATTCAGGGTGATTTCTGCCCATGGAGTAATTTTCTTTGTTGACAAGCAAAACACTTAAAATTATTTGTAAGTAATAAAATTAATTTCCAGTGTTTGTGAGATATTTATTTCCAATTCTTTTGATTGAGAAGGAGGTCAGCTTGAGAAGCTTATATGGATTCCTGTGAGATTCCACTTTCTTTTAAAATTTTAAAGAAAAGTGCTTATTACCAAGTTTTTCTTACTTGGAATACCTTTCTGGAAGTTAAAATACTTTATGATGTTGAATAATGTAGTTTTCAGTGTTTTGGTTTTTTGTTTTTGATAACCCTCTTGGGAGGAAAGTTAAGTGATGATCTTGCAGTTACAGATTTCAAAAATGGTATTGGCCATCTGGCTTCTGATTCCTTCTATTTCTACTTATACCAGACTTGTCTTTTTCCTTAAGATGCTGTGCCACAAAGCATCTAATCAAATCTCAATCAAATTTATTGTTTAAAAACAAGTGAAATCCTACACTTGAAGCCTAGGAAAATTAGCTCATTTCAACATTGCACTTTCAAAACCTTAATTGGCTCCAGATGTTTGATTATAAGCCATCTTGTAGACAAAGGAAGGAAGAAAGCCACACATGCATTAAATGCCAAATGGGTGATTTGAGTGATGGGTCATTTAATGAATTTTCAGAACAGCCCTGAGAGACAGTGAGGGCAGTGGAGCTCAGAAAGGCTAAGTGTCTTGCCCAAAGTCACACAGCGAGTAACTTCCAAATAGAATTCTGATTCCTCTGTAATGCACACTCTTTCCACTCCAATGAACTCTTATTTAAAGATGTTCATGTATAACAAGACACATTCGGGAAGAAAAGCCTTTCAGGAACAACATGTTAGAGGTCCTCTAGGTCAGCTTTCCATGTCCTACCAGAATCACTTTTCTTGTATTTCTAAAAGGGAATCAGCCAACTTTGGCTTAAACCCTTCCAGGCAGAAGGGGCACCACAGTTTTTACTACTGTATGACATGCTGTTAAAAAGCCTTGATTATTGTGAGTTTAAAACTTATAAAAATTGCTATAATTTGTCATAGGCCACTTTTCTCGTTTTAACTAATCCAGAATACGTTTTTTCCCCCATCTGCCCTTTAAATGGTTAAATGCTGTCTGCATCTTCTCCAGATTAAATATTCCTAGATCTGTCAGCCATCTTTAAGAACAGTTTCCAGATCACTCGAAATATTGACTCACCTTTGAACACACTAGTTTGCATAACCCTTCTCAATTATGGTGTTTATAATGATCATTTTGACATGTGATTTCCCTAGAATAGTCTTCATAAGGACACATCTGTATTTCTACTAGTTTCTATATTAATATAAAACTTCATAAGCTAGTTTAGCTGTTGGATTTCCTGCTCTTCAGAAACTTATGTGTCTAGTTAATTCTTAGAGTGATCGGATGGCTAAGACTGAAGCCTAATTTCTCTGATAATTTAATCCATTTATTTATGATAATGCTTGGAGAAAATTATAGCAAATGGCATCTCACTGGCCTCTTCTAGGTGACCAGAGGAAGGAAGGAAGGGGAAACCCCTTATATTTTTCACCATCTTGTCACGCTAGTGTATGTTCCTCAGTTCTTTGTCTCGTCACAACAAAGATTTGGAGCAACGGACATTAAAGCCCTGGGCGCGTCACAGCTCTTGGGTGTTGGGACAAACCGTGTTATAGCTCTTAGGCAAATCAGTGTTACAGCTCTATTTTATTTAGAAGATAGCAGGAGAACCCATCCTCAAAGCGTGCCAACCCAAAGATTTGAAGGGAAGAGAGTGGAGGAGGACGTGGGAGACGGGGAGAGGGAGAGAGGGAGAGAGAGAGAGAAAGAACGCAGGCACGCGGGAGAGGAAGAGAGAAAGCGCTTTGGCTCCTCCTTTTATATGTTTTCTTCCACCTGGGCCTGTGCTATTCAAGTTGGGCTTAGCCAGGAGTGCTGTTTGTCCTACCTGAAGTCTTCACTCTGGTCCTCGGACCTTCTTTTGTTCTATTTTCGCGGGCTTTTCCCTTCCTTGTCTTTTAGCCACCGCCATTTTGGACTCCTTTTCCCTATTCTACCTCCCTAACATTCATCCCTCAAGAGATGGGAGGCCCAATTCTTTGGGAATAGAGGCGTCGAGGTCTTTCTGGCTACTTCCTGCTGCACTGGGGAGGCGAGGGGTATTGGGCCTCCCCCTCTTGCTAGTCTCACACCTCAGAGTCCTTATAGCGGTGTCCATCTAAGGGTGTGATATTTTTCGTGGTCGGCTGTAGTTTTATATCTTGTGTTGAACTGGCACTGCATGTTGTAGCTTGTTGACCTGGGCAGAGACAAAATCGGTTAGACAATTGACAGTACATGAAATAATCATAAGCATCATCAATGTAGCATAACAAGGACTGGTAGGGACATTAGTCAGTTTTAAATTCACATCGCCAGGATGGCTCAAGTCCCTCCTTGTTCAGGGATCAGAAGATCTATCTCTTGTCTGTTTTGGAGTACAATCTCTGTCAAGCTGTGTTGGCTCTTTAGAGCTATCCTGAGAAATCTTATCCCCAGAAACCAGATTTTGGGGGTGTTCATTAGAATGGCACTCATTGGTAGTCCTGAATAGGTATCTGAGATCTCCCAGGGGCTCCCAGGTGTATTGAGTGTCCTCTTCTGTCTTCTTCCATGGCTTGACTCGTGAGTAGTGAATCCAGGAGTCATGTCCTGGTACCTTGACTGCTGTGGGGGTAGAAAGTATTACAGGGTAGGGGCCCTTCCATGTGGGCTGGAGTTGAGCTTTTGGGGACCCATCTTTCCAGACTTTAATTAGGACTTGAGTCCCTGGAGCATATAGTGGTGACTCCTTAGAATCTTTTGGAAAAAATAAAAAATTTAAAAAAATTTTAAAAAAAGAATCTTTTGGGTCCTGGTTTATACCCCCACAAGCATATATCCTGTTGGAATTACCCAATGGCCATGGTATAAGACTGGGGGGTCTGAACCTCTGGGTCTAGGAAGAGGTCATTGACATAAACAAAAGGTCTCCCATATAGCATCTCATAAGGACTAAGACCAAGCTGTTCCTTAGGGGCAATGCGGGTGCGGAGGAGAGCTATTGGTAAAGCCTCCTTCCATCCCAGGGAGTTCTCCTGGGTTATCTTTTTTATAGCTGATTTTAAGAATTGATTGGCTCTTTCTACTTTTCCTGAAGATTGAGGCCTCTGGGCACAATGGAGATAATAAGTAATGCCCAATGCTTTTGAGACCCCTTGGGTGACCTTGGCAGTAAATGATGTCCCATTGTCACTTTGTAATGACCTGGGCAGACCAAATCTTGGAATGATTTCATGAAGCAGTTTTTCTACCACCTCCTCAGCCTTCTCAGTCCGGGTGGGAAAGCCTTCAATCCATCCTGTGAATGTATCTATCATGACTAATAGGTATTTATACCCTTGAGAAACTGGCATCTGGGTGAAGTCCATCTGCCAGTCCTCTCCTGGGTAGGTCCCACGTTGTTGGATGGGCTGGGCCAACTGGGGTCTTCGAGCTCCTTGGGGGTTGTTTAATTGGCAAGTGGGACAACAGGAGACCACCTGTCTTATAGTTGTTTGGAAGCCTGTTCCTCTGAAGGACCTTTCTAGGAATCTTTGGAGGGCCTTTTTTCCTAAATGAGTAGTGGCATGTAAGGAGTTAACCAACTTCCATTGGAGGTTCCCAGGCAGAAAAAGGAGTCCCTCCTTTTGGAGCCACCCCATATGATCTTCTTGAAAGCCCTTGCTCTTAGCTTTAAGAGTCTCACCTTCAGTATAGGAAGGAGTTTCTGGCAAATTAGTCTGTGGAACTAAGATGGCAACCCCTATTAGGTCATGGTTCTGTAATGCTGCTCTCCTAGCTGCCTGATCTGCTGCTTGGTTCCCTCGTGTCACTTCTGTGCTCCCTTTTTGGTGTCCTTTACAGTGGGAGACTGAAACCTCGGTGGGCAGATGGACTGCCTCCAAGAGTCAAAGAATCTGATCACCATATTTGAATGGGGATCCTCGGGTAGTCAAGTGGCCCCTTTCTTTCCAAATAGCAGCATGTGCATGTAGCACCAGAAAGGCATATTTGGAATCAGTGTAAATGGCTATTCTTTTTCCTTTTCCCAGCTCTAAAGCTCGAGTCAGGGCTATGAGCTCAGCTAACTGGGCTGAAGTACCTGGTGGCAGAGGCTTAGCCTCTA
The DNA here is from genome assembly GCF_014754425.2 of Oryx dammah. Taxonomy (NCBI): domain Eukaryota; kingdom Metazoa; phylum Chordata; class Mammalia; order Artiodactyla; family Bovidae; genus Oryx; species Oryx dammah. Next base: position 61,749,618 of record NW_024070202.1, on the reverse strand, counting down.
TGGTCTCAAAATTGGAGACTACTGTACTCTAAAGAATTTTTACCTAAATGCATGTATTAGTTATCTATTGCTACAAAACAAGTTGCTACCAAAACCGTGGGTCAATTATGGGAACATCTTTGCTGTTGGTTCTGGTTATGAGTCTCTTGTGAAGTTGCAGTCAGGATTTCAGTTGGCATTCAATTATCTGAAAGCTCAATTGGAACTGGAGGACCTAATTCCAGGGAGGCAAGTTGGGCTGGTTTTTGGTGTGAAGTCTCAGTTCTTCCTCATGTGGATCTTTCCACAGGACTCATTTTGAATATCTCTTCAATAGACAGCTGAATTCCTCCAAAACTAGGGAGACTAGACACCAAGACTTAAGCAGCAATACCTTTCATAACTTAGTTTCTGAAATCATATACTGTCACCTACATGATGCTCTTATTTGGTCACAAAGATCAACCCTGAGTTGTAGGAGGAGAGTAGATAGGAACGTGAATACCAGGAGATAAGGACCAGTCATACTGGAGGCCAGTTACAATAATGTACCTTACCAAAGCATAGCAGGTCATAATGGATACCCTGTTCTTCCTATATGCAGCTATCCAAGCCCAAATCCCAATAACCTGGCAATTGTTTCACAGCTGCTTATCTTTCCTCTGGCATTTAGACTCTCACTTCTCAGAGCTCTTTCACCAGTTTCCTCTCCTCAAAATCACAACTATCTGATTCTGTTGGCCAGGCTTCCTGGGTGACACTAGTGGTAAAGAATCTGCCTGCAATACAGGAGAAGTAAGACATGCGGGTTCCATCCCTGGGTTGGGAAGATCCCGAGGAGGAGGGCGTGGCAACCCACTCCAGTATTCTGGCCTGGGAAATTCCATGGACAGAGGAGCTTGGCGGGCTACAGTCCTTGGGGTCACAAAGAGTCAGAGGATGACTGAGCACGCACACACACATGCAAATGTATTCGCTTATTTATCAAATGTTTATAAATGTTTTTTGCTAAACGCAAATATAGTTTAACTGAGTTTGGGAATATTAACTTTGCTATACTACATTCAAATAACTTTAAGAATAATTACTAAAGTGAACATGGAGAGTAGTCATTGGCCTAACTTGGGGGTTCTTAATCTGAGTCTAGAGATGTACCCTGAATTATCTGTAGTACTGTGTACACGTGCATTTATTCAGAGGGAGAGTCCACAGCTTTTATCAGCTTCTTGAAGAGGCCCTTTGTAACATCTTTCAGAAATACCACCAAATTTAGTCTTCATTGTAAGGTTTTTCCAATTAAAGGAAATGGCTTATTGAACCAATTACCAAGTTATTGCCTCGAGGGCCCAAACACTCTTCATTGACTGTTTTAAGCTAATAGAAGTGTGCATGCTCGGCACGCCTTATTTTTCCTTTTCCAGCTCTCTTCATATTAAGCTTTGTCAGCAAAGCGCACTGGAGGGACACTGGAGGAAGAAGAGATTTCTCTACCTGTGTAGTGTAGTATGTTCCTTTAGACAGGCTCTGACAGCGTGTGTGGCTTCGGCAGCCCTCAATTCCAGCAATGTCCTGTGGCCAGCAGTGTGTAGCATATCCCGTGAATAGCTTCTCCAGGAACCTTTTCAGACAACAGCCATGAGCAGCTTTCCCTGGAACCCCATCAAATGGCTTCACATGGAGTACCACCGGTACAAAGCTGTCCTTGAACAGCTTCTCCTCAGACCCCTTAGGCAGCTTTGCATCCACAGCAAACTTCTCTGAGAAATGAGCCACAGTTACTGCTCTTCTTCAGGAAGGTCTATCTCAGCCCTAAGGGCAGTAGATGATCACTATATCCGATTTTCCTGTAATCGTTAGAATTCTCTTCATTCCTTACTGCCCATCTCCTTATGAGTTCAATTCCCTGTTATACGTGGTGATTCTTTATATTTAACCTTCTGTGTTCAAAATATTGTTTGATTTCAGTCCCTTGAATGGACCCTAACTGATACAGAATTGGTATCAGTAGTGATCCCAGGAGATAAACACACAAAGAATTTGAGGGTTCCTTTGGTCATGTCCTTTGGTTGGGCTCCTCCCTTTTGAGAAGTAAGATGAGGGCATTACAAGTAATCAGACTTTCAGTTGTGGTTAATCTTGAAACAAATGATTGCCCAAATTGTTGCTACACACTTGACTGTTACTGTCAGTTATGTCTGTAAGGACAATGATATGGGATAAAGTCTTCTGAGTGTCCTTTTGCACTTACAAAAAGAAAATGACAAGCTTATATCTTTCAACTCTCAGGGCAAGTCCCAGTCTAACACCACAAAGCCTCTATGATAACTATAAAAGAATCATTTGGTTCTTTCAGACATAGGGGTGATGTTGTAAAAAATCAAGCACAAAATTTTATTTTAAGGATCGGGGAGTTCAGCTCAGTTCAGTCGCTCAGTCGTGTCCGACTCATTGCAACCCCATGAATCGCATCACGCCAGGCCTCCCTGTCCATCACCATCTCCCAGAGGTCACTCAGACTCACGTCCATCGAGTCCGTGATGCCATCCAGCCATCTCATCCTCTGTCGTCCCCTTCTCCTCCTGCCCCCAATCCCTCCCAGCATCAGAGTCTTTTCCAATGAGTCAACTCTTCCCATGAGGTGGCCAAAGTACTGGAGCTTCAGTTTTAGCATCATTCCTTCCAAAGAAATCCCAGGGCTGATCTCCTTCAGAATGGACTG